>NW_006766890.1:302535-342260 GCF_000275845.1 Dichomitus squalens LYAD-421 SS1
CCTGGTGGTGGCCCAACCAAGGTGCGTGGTTTCTTTTCGGTGGTGGGACTCGGGCTCGGCTACAAGGTACGTGGTTTCTTCCTGGTCGTAGCGGTTTCCGCTTCAAGGTGCGTCGTTTCTTTTCGGTGGTGGCCCAAAGGTAGGTGATTTCTTCCCGGTGGTGGCGGTTTCGGAAGCAAGGTGCGTGGGTTTCTCCCTACCGGCCTCTGGCCGCTCCAAGGTGCGTGGTTTCTTTTCCCGAGGGAGGGACTCCGGTCCTGGCGCATACCTTTCCGTGGTCCTCGGGATAAGTACCTTCCTGCTCGCCGCCTCTGGCCGTTCGGCCTGAGGCGGGGAGCAGGTTGGGAAACCAAAATGCGCGGTTTTGTCTTCTCGTCAATTGTACATTCTGACGCTTGTTCTGGACGAGCTACACCGAGCTCTCTGAACTGGGCGCTGGCAACATGGTCGTGTTCCAGTCCACTGTGTATCGATGTAGGTCGCGTCTGTCGTGCAAATTCGTCCGCTCCTCTATCTGATCAAGTATGTTAGACTTATGTTCCAAGGGGCAGGTCAGAAGGAGTAAGTAACGCTATGCCGCATATGTCCCTCGATGACTTCGTGAAGTTGATCGTATATTCAATTTGTTGCCGCTATAGATGTCGTACCGATACAACGAATGTTTTTTTTTCCAAGAATACACTAGAGCAACTCGCCCCTCATGTCAATAGTTCCATTACGACACCTAGCCGACCTATGATGAGTCTCAATTGATGTGCGCGAAGAGGGTGATACGCACCGGCTCCGATTGTCTCACCGCCACGCCTAACTAGAATCCTCCCCATCTCCTTGTTCACCGAGAATGGTTCGATGGGTATTGGGAGAGCTCTCGATGCGGGGCCGGAATATAACGATCCACGTAAACTGATCTCCACCTCGGCGGACATGTTCTTCGTCAGTACTCTCGGTTTGCTCTTGATCACGTTACCATTAGAACGATCGAGGACGGAGATCAAGCGGGATATCGACGCTGGCACGTCAAGAGAGTGGTGGAAGAGCTCGATCTGCGCTTGCCACTCAGCCTGGCGCGCAACAAACTGCGAAGGCCTCAACTCACCGATGTCCCCGCAGTAATCGGAATTTGAATATCGAAGACAATAATTCTAGCAATGAATGAGAAGGTTAGGGGTATGATACTGCCTGGACGACAGAGGACACTGCCGATATTCAGCGATACAGGGTCTACACTCGTGAGGATGAGGTTAACGTTCGACCCAGCACCTGCCCATGGGAGGCTCTCGCCGTCATTGTCAATCACTGAGAGTCATAGGCCATTAGGTCTGGATCGTAGATAATACCATACACCATGCTCACGCTTGACAGTCGCTGATTCGTCTCCTGGAACGATTCGCAAACGTTCGCCGGCCACGACGATCCCTCCACACACCCGCCCAGACACAGTGATGCCGGACGTCGTACCCTTGAAGATGTTCGAGATAGGAAACCGCAAGGGCGCGTTGATGTCGCGAGTAGGAGGATCTAGGGCGTCTGTCAGAGGCATTCAGTCAGATATAGCCGGAGTGTCAGCTAAGCCACCCTTACCAAGCAGGTCTACCAGCGTAGGACCCTCGTACCACTTGAATAGAGGACAGTCTGCCGGTTCCCGGCGGGTGAGGTTGACGCCCTCCATAGCTACGACAGGCACGAACTTGGTCTTGCTCGGATGGAAGCCCGACTGCACCAAGAATGGCTTTAGGAGCTGTACGATCTCGTTGTACCGCGACTTCGCCCACTCGACCTGATCTAGCTTGTTGACAGCGACGATGACCTGGCTGACGCCCAGACTCCGGACGAGTAGCAAGTGCTCGCGCGTCTGGCCCCCACGGTCGAACCCGGCCTCGAACTCTCCGACGGCGGCGTCGACAACGAGGAGCGCGGAATCGGCTTGGGAAGCCCCCGAGATCATGTTCGGGATGAAGTCGCGATGGCCGGGAGCGTCAAGGATCGTGATGATTCTGTGCGGTGTGTTTAGGGTCTGCAGAGCGATGTCCATCGTAATACCACTGTGTGAGCGATTCGTATCTGAGCATGGTGTCAAATTAGCGCAACGTAAATGAGCACCCACCGCTCCCGCTCCTCCTGAGTCCCATCGAGCTCCCATGCCCAGCTGAAGCTGCTCTTCCCCATCTTCGCGCTCCCTCGCTCATTCGCGACCCGCTTCTTCTCGTCTATCTGCCCGAGCTCGTACAGCAAGCGACCCATCATGGTCGACTTGCCCGCGTCTACGTGCCCTACATCCTCCGTCAGTCTGATACACAACGCCAAGAGAAATAGCGCTCACCAACAACTACGAGGCTGAGCGACCGCTTCTCGCTCTTCTCCTGTGCCGTCAGAGCAGCCTTTGCCTCCTCGATCAACTTCTCCACCACTGCCGGAGGCTTCGCGGGCTCGTCAAGGATCACTTCTAACGGATCGTCGTCGTCCAGGTTCAATCCCGCGATATCAAGTTGCCTTTGGTCGACCGTCATCGTCTTCCTGAGAGAGCTCGTAATGGCTGCAGCGGGCGTGCCCGCCGTCTTGTACGCTCCTGGCGCAGATTTCGACTTCTTCGCCAAAGGCGTTCCTGGGACGACTTTCTTACTTTGCGTTTGCGCTTGCTGTGCCTTTGCCGCTGCCGCTTTCTCGGCCTTCTCGCGGTCTTTCGCAGCTACAAGGTTTCATTCAAGTTGGTACAATCGTTAGAACATGAGAGCACAATTGCGACAGAAAAGCGAAATAAAAAGCAATAACAATGTCCCCAGGAAATGAAGAAGATGGAGTGGAGCAGACGGTGATCCTAGTGTTGGCGTGACGGATGCGAAGACTGTTGCCCTTCGCTCAGCGCGCCGACGCCGTCATCGCAGAAGAAACCGTAGAGGTCGTCCGCTGCCCTAGCGAGGTGCCTTTCCGCGCGTTGTACACAATATCATCTGGACTCGGCACGTCGAACGCGAACCCGCGCAGTGAAGGCATTGTAGGCGGCAAGACCGTATCGATGCGCCCTCCACGGGAGCGCCTCCGCTTGGCATCTTCCTCGCTGGTGCGGCTCCGCTCGTTCGAGCGCCTCCTGTCCCGCTCCCGCTCAGCCTGATGGTGCTCGCACAAATGCGCGTTCTCAGACCCGTTCACCGAAGTGCCGTCGGACGCGTCGCTCACTAGCAAGGTCGCAAATGCCGAAGGCGGCGCGCGTGAGCGGATGGCACTTGGCGAAAACATCGGCACCTCGAAGACGGGGGCATCCTCTGGCTCCGGCTCAGGTTCCGTACTCGCCTTGGTGCGGGAGGACTTGCTCTTCATAGCGAGCTTCGACTGCTTCGGCTCCGACGACTTCGCCGACGCCGAGCCGGCAGAGGGCACCCTAGGCGAGCCCGCCTTGGGAAGGGGGGCAACCGTAGGCTGCGATGGTGGGACCTTGAGCTGGTTCCTCGAAAGTAGGCCGCTGAGAGACTGGTAGGATGTCGTAATCGCTGTCGTCGCGGTAGGCCCGTTGGCGGTTGGGGTGAGGTACTCCGTGGTCGTCCGCGGCAAAATCAGACCCGGGTGAGAGGTCGACTGTGGCTTTGACTTGCTCTGCTCCTTTGCCTTCGCTTGAGCGAGCTTCGCCAACTTCGACAACTGGCGGGGCTGTGGGGAGGTAGAGGGTGCTTGGGTGCGAGGAGGGCTAGAGGGAGGTGATCGAGGAGCGACAGGCGGAGACTGGGGGACAGAAGGAGGTGACGAAGCAACCGACGGAGTCGCATAGCTTCCAGCGGATGCCCTTCTCGGGATTGGAAGCGGGACCGGGGAGGCCCTCGGTGTGAGATGATCTTCGACCTCCGTGGGCGTCCTCGAGGAAGTGTATTGAGGAGATTTAGGCGGTGGGGTGGGTGGCACCGTGGACTGTCTGGGCGAGGGTTCCTGTAGCGCTTGGCGCTCCATAGCCTCAAGAGCAAGAGCGCTTTGTATCGCCTGCTCCACCTTCCTGGTCATAGATGAAAGGTCTGTCAAATCCGAACCGGCGTCGGATGATGGAGGCCGTGGGGGCAAGAGGGAGACGAATGAAGTAGCCGCGGGATGCAGCGCGGTATATGTGGCATTCGTCGAGGTAGCTTCTGTCTCCGGGACTGAGGTATGCGAGCTAACACTGCTCACATTTGACCTTGCGTTGGACCGCGCGCTGGACCTAGAGCTGGCCAGCGCCGACAGTTTTGATTTCTTCTCACCCTTTCCACTCTGAATGCTCTGCGTACTCTGTGCCGTCTTCACGCTCCTCACACTCGCCTCGCTGCGTGTGTCGTCGCTGGGCTTCACAGACCTCGTCAGTAAGGAGGCCGAAGAGACCGCGCCTTGCGGCGGACGCGCGGTTGACTTCGATATCCAGTCGGGGATGTCTGGTATGCTCTCCGTGTTGTAGTCTAACATAGTCGGCGGCCTAGAACTCTCAGCCGACGAGGAGGCGGCTGAGTAGTCGATCATCGGAGGGCCAGGTGGAGATCCTATTTCCATCGACAAACGATGTTCCGCCGAGGAGGAGGGGGAAAGAGGAATGACATTTGGGTCCAAAGATTGGGGACGTTCGGGCGAGGGACTCGAGTCCGGTATCATATGGAGCGTCGGACGCTCTGAAAGATGACACAATTTGAGATGCATACGACTGCACTCAACCTGGAGCACTTACCAAGCACCTGCCCGTAGTCGGAGGTGGTGGACGTTTTAAAGGTAGTGTTGGAATCCCTAGGCTGGGGAGGGAAGTCTCCATGTCTGCTATTCTCCGAGCGCTCTGTCAACTCGGTGATAGTATACAACGTCCAGACGCTCCCGGGGCGGGTAGATGTTCTCGTTGTCTCCGCGTCGGGCGACGAGACGTAGTCGCTTGAGGAAGTGAGGCGGACAAAGGGAACGTTGTGCCTTCCGCTGGCATCGTCGGTCGGCGGAGACCAGTCAGCATAGTCTCCAGGTGGGGGCATGGGTAGTGGCTTCCCGTCTTCCGAGTCAAAGACGTCTGGAGGGAAGTGCCCACGCCTCGTCAGCGGGTTGTTTCGATAGGCCCTGTAGGGAGAACATGACGTGCACCTTCTCGCTGCTGCCGTGTGGACTCCAGTAGCAAGGGCACCGATCCACCACACCACGCCAAAGAGATGGAGTGGGGGAGGGAAGGGGGAGAAGGGAGAAGAAGGTGCGAAGGTTTAAGTTCGAGAAAGCTTACCTTTGCGTGCCTGAGCAGCCAATCTGCGCTGTTGTTCATCTGTGCGAAGTTCTTAGACTCCTCTGCTGCAAGACGGAAAGTGAATGCGACATACCTAGGAGCCAAGCGGTCGTCTGCTCGATATCGAAAAAGTAATGGTATAGAGCGTCCGTGATCTCCGCGTCCGAAATCTTGGAGGACTCTTCGTCTCCGATTATGCTGCGGACATGCTCTAGCCCGTTCATCATTCGTTCTATTGTGCTTGTGAGCGTTAGGACGATACGAATGAGAGCTGGGGCCCACCATGGTCTTCCGAACTAAGATCGTCGTAGCCGCCGTCGGAGATATGGCCCTCCTCCAACTCCTCTGCGATGACAGACGGTCAGAACAGCGCCTTCTACGAGAGGCATGAAGCTTACCATTGAGATTCATGTTGCGTATGATTCTGTGACGGGACATGGCGGATATAGTACAGAATGCAGGTAAAGATACAGAGTGGAGCGGCAGTTGCACCGAAGAGATGAGGTCCACCCGGCGTCTCAGGCGGCTTGGTTCGATCTACGCGGCGTGACGTGACAACGGTGCATGTAACAGGGTGTCCTCTGATGCCGCCGCGCCTATCAAGTTGCAGTCGCCCCTCAATATCCTGTTCAGCAAACCTTCCCTCCTCGGTCTATGATGTTCTCGTTGTCGTTGTCTGCTCGCGCTGCCCTGCGCGCGTCGTCGCGCGTAGGTGTGCCCTTCCCGATTGGCGCGAAACTCTCACTGACATAGCACCTTCACAGTCCTTCTCCACGTCTTCCGCACGTGCCGCTGATATGGCGAAACTTTGTCTAATTGGCCGTCTCGGAAAGGAGCCAGAGCTGCGGTATACCAAGTCCAACAAGGAATACGTCTCGCAAGTGCCATTCCCTTTGACGTAGATAAGAGTTTCCCTAATATAACCTTCAGATACGTGGTTGCGACGCAGAACCCCCCCATAGCTGACGCGGAGCCGACAACGACGTGGCACTACGTCCTTTCCTTCCTCCCCAACGCCAACAACTATCTCCGCTCGCTCAAAAAGGGCTCTCTTGTCTACGTAGAGGCCAACTACGAGCTCCGACAGCCTGACCCCAACGCCGACCCTAACACCCCCGAGGGTCAGCGCCAAATCTTCCTGAGACATGGTGCGCGTCATGATCGACCTGCTGAATTTGCTGAATCCTCACCGCGAGGCCAGAAAACATCCGTGTTCTCCGCCAACCCCACGGGAGCAGGGAGGATGCTGACGCGGAGTAATTTTGCCTGTGCAGACCGTGACGTCGTTCTCTACACCCTACCGCCTGCCCCCTACTCACGATAGCTTTCAACTTGTGTATTCATACGTTAGCCATTTCTTGCGACAACTTAATCACCCATCATACGAAGGCTTGAGTCTACTTCGGTCTGCGGATAGAGCGCATGGATGGTCGCACATCTGGGTGTCATGAAGGGATTCCCTAACTCGTAGTAAGCCTGCTTGATGACTGCAAACTTGATCACACGAATGTGCTGCCAGCGCGCACCTCTCTACCCTCGTCTTCTCATCACTTACGTTGACTTGAATCGTGCAATTGAAGGGATACCAGGCTCAGAGCCTACAGTATTACCGGCCATAGCAAACTGTGATTGAATCTGATTGGCAATATGCCATTCTTTGATCACGCCGGACCTCTAGTACGCGTTGCTGTCCCATGGCTAGACATCATCACCTTCAAGCAGTCAGGACGACGACCTCGCGGGTATGAGGAGCGGCTTCTATCAATGTCTCATTACAACTTGCGCACGTTCATAGGAGCCTCCTTCGCTACGTCACATTTGTGCGACCAACGCAGCCTACAACGCCGGGATGGTGTACAAAGCTGTTAACGCTAGAAAACCGACCGTCTCGCCCCCGAGGAAAAGAATCATTGACGCACAGCGGACTTAACAGTTGAAGTGAAACACGACCGTGTTGCCAGCGCCCAGTTCAGAGAGCTCGGTGTCGCTCGTCCAGAACAATAGAATGTACAATTGACGAGAAGACAAAACCGCGCATTTTGGTTTCCCAACCTGCTCCCCGCCTCAGGCCGAACGGCCAGAGGCGGCGAGCAGGAAGGTACTTATCCCGAGGACCACGGAAAGGTATGCGCCAGGACCGGAGTCCCTCCCTCGGGAAAAGAAACCACGCACCTTGGAGCGGCCAGAGGCCGGTAGGGAGAAACCCACGCACCTTGCTTCCGAAACCGCCACCACCGGGAAGAAATCACCTACCTTTGGGCCACCACCGAAAAAGAAACGACGCACCTTGAAGCGGAAACCGCTACGACCAGGAAGAAACCACGTACCTTGTAGCCGAGCCCGAGTCCCACCACCGAAAAGAAACCACGCACCTTGGTTGGGCCACCACCAGGAAGAAACCACGTACCTGGAGGTCCGAAACTGAGAGCATTCTGTGCTCGCCTCGGGGTTATATGCTCGCCAGCGTTGCTAACCTGCCCAGGTCAGCCCGTGGTCAGCCTCCTCATGACGCCTTGCGGTACACCGGCAGGTCAGCACGCCGGAAGGCTTATGACGTCCTTGGGTCTTTCTTGGCCAACGATCGACTGGCTGAGTATGAACTGATGAGACGTCATCGGGCGTAGGTAGAACAAAGTGTTGAGGATGATTGGCTACGAGAGAGGCTGACAGGGGCTTGGGGTTGCAGCATTCGTGTTCTATGCCAACGTGCTGCTCGAGGCTGAGCGCTGACCACTCGATACTGGTGGCATGGCGCGTGCCGTTTCTGCACCAAGAACGCGGCCGTCAAGAGGAAGTTGGGGGTGGAAAGGCGCGTTATGTTAGACAAGCTCTGTTGGTCCAGGTAACGTGACCGCGTTTGTGCTATGGCCGTGAATTGTGGATGTTCACATTTGAACGACGTGTGTTGCACGAGAGAAATCTACATGTGAAGCCCGTTTGCATTGCGGCGACATGCATGACATTCGAACATTCGAGATAGTAGCTAGGGTGTGAGGACGACATCTTGCGCATCTGAGGTTCCCCCCACATGACGCCCTTGAAAGCGAACGTGTACGAAGAACATTCGTCCCAAGAACCAAAGTCGCGGTCGCGGTCCAGTGCAGCGTGGGCTTAATCTAGTACGATCTGCTCATATGCGTGCTTGTGCTCCTGTCCACACTCGTGATCGTGGTCATGGGGTGAGGCGGTCCATCGAGGCGGGGAGGTTGAGGGTCGGACCTAAGGTGGAAGAGGGAAGACATCGAGGATGAGCTCAGCTAGCCTTGATGTTTTATAACGGCGCAGTACTCACGAGGAATCGAGCATTGTGGAGAAAACAAGACTGTCTAGAGAGAAAAAAGCGCATCCTGACTCCTCTCAATAGTCTGTGATCTGTGGCCAACCGAACGACGGCCGAGTCGAGCTTGGTCGACCGCCTTCCTCACCACCATCGCGAGAGCCTAACATCACAGCTGCATGACATTGCTCGCCTCGACGACTGACACTGTTGGCTATATGACATCCAGGCGCGCGTGTGCTCGCGCATATGTAGCGTAGGCTTCCTGCTTCAATCTACGACTAGACGTTGACCAACACGTCGAGGACGCACCGAGGGCATCACTCATCATATGGATCAGTTCACACTATGTGAGAAGAGCATGAATCCGCACGTTTCCCTTGAACAACATGGTGCATGAAGGAGGCCCAAGCCGCGTCAGCCACCATCCCGAAGATTCAATGACCTCCCTCAATCCCTGTACTCCAGCTCTCCGCTATGGTCATGATACTCGTCGTGTTCGTCGTGCAGATGCTGGATCCCTCTCGATGCCGGGTCGCGTACCCACTCCTGCATAAATAAATAAATAAAAAGAAAACGTGTGCAAAAGGAAGCGCCATCGTCCCCCCCCCAAGAATAACCGAAAGTCAGCCGCCCCACTGCACGAGTTGAGAACTGGACTTCTTCCTGCGTACCGTGCTTGGAGGGCGGCCCGTATGCGAGTGGGCGTGGGTGTGGCCCGTGTGCTGGTGCGCCATGCTGGTGGACATGATGGTCGGGATGCTCTGCCCGAGCGCGCTCGTGCCCATCGACGTACCCATGGAGGTACCCATCGACGTCGCCATCGTCGAAGGTGCCGGTGGGGGTGGGTTGTCCCGGACGAGTTTCTTGAGATAGTCGCGGACGGAGGTCACAACCAGCTGCACAGGCGGGGCAACGGGACAGTATGTCAGCTTCGACAGCACGTCTGGCGATTAATTGACACGCACATGGTGATCGTCTTGACTAGACCCGGAATAGCAGGCTACGACAGCGATGGGACAGCATGGTGCATTCTTGAGCACGCAACACGGCTTCAGCCACAGACGCGAGGCTTAGGTCTCGCGATCGTCCTCACCTCCAGCCATATTGGAAATGCTAGGAATGCAAGCATGAGATCGGTCGAACCTGTACTAGGACGCGTGCACTAACCTCCCCCGCATATTTTGAGGTCGGGCTGTACGCCCAACTGTTTTTGTGATTTACCCATAGCGTTCATACCCTTCTCCACATAGTAGCTAGAATGCCCTGTTCTCCGTACGACCGAGATCATTCCCTTGAAGGCCCAGTCATGCGTCCTTAGCCCCATATATGCTCGATAAACTAGGTCCACGTACCTCCAAACACGCCCAGCTATCTAGGCTGACGTCACCGGCGCCGTCCAGGCCGCCCAAGTTGCCAACTGTACACGAGAAGAGAGTGTGGCCGGCGATGGTCTGTATTGAGATGACCATGCCGCGGACCTTTACGTGTCTTGAAGACGAACGGAAGCGTTTACGCAGAGAGAGACCTAGCATGACGGCCGCATCGGAGTCGAAAGACGGGAAGCGGTAGAGAGACTCCTCATTGAGGGCTTGGGTTGCGAGCTCGGCCTCGCTGGGTGGCATGGGCTGGTTGCCGTTGAAGCCGTTGAACATTTGGAGAGCCCCGAGGCCTGCGTAAGCCATGAGAGACGAAAGAGAATATCCGGGTGCGGTGAACTGGGCGGTTATTAGAGAAGCAGAAGCGAATATCGCTTTATGGCGCGGAACTGTGTGGAAACGACTTCGGTGCCACCCTTGATAGCAGAGAACAGGACAGGAATGGGGCAGGAGAAGGGAGAGTAGCACGGCAGACAGGACACACGTATGTGGACGAGCACGGCACAAGGGCAGGGAAAGTGCTCGAGACGCGTTGGAGAAGGCACGGCACGAGGAGACGTGACGGTGTCCTGCGTTTAGCGAGTGCTGGACATGAGGCAGCTCTCACAGTGATTGTTGTGCGCAGCCCTATCCGCTCGAGCGGCGATCCTTTCTCATATCCATCTGCTCTATCGCACCCCGTGGGCTTTGGTTCTAAGGGGACGCCTGGGAGGCTGCTTGGGCACTGTACGGCTGAGAAGTGCTCGAAGGACGCGGTTAGGTTCGCGAAGGTTAGTAGACGCTGGACATGCCTGCCTTCCATATTGAGAAAAGACAGAGCACGTGGACGACGTTTGAGCTGCAGTCGCCCAGACGCCCGGCTCCAAACCGAGCTTGTTTCGCTTGCTCTGTTGCTTCGCTTTCGCCTCTCCTCCCTCCGGGGTCTCCCCTTTCGTCCGTGTCGGTGAACTAGTAGGTTTGTATTGCTCAGCTTCCACCTTAGAAACTACTGAGCGCTGTCTGCTCTGCAGGTGTACGCGGTCTTACAGCTTGCCGTCATCATGGATGCGCTGTTTGAGCCAATTGCGGAGGCCACTGGCGGTTCCATAGACCAGATCAAGGTGCGCACATCTACACCTTCTTCCTCCCGCCGCTGTTAACCTTCACTTGCGTTCAGCTCATTGCATGTCTTCTGTTCTCATATCCTCTCGGCAGCGTCTACATCCGTATACCCTCATCACATCCTGAGCTCAAACACATCTTCAGCATTCTCGTTACCTTCTTCTACCTCATCCCAGTACTTGGTCTATGGGGAGGCGCGATACAACTTTTGGTCAGCGTTCTTGCGACATATTACATGGCGCAGAGGATAGAGAGGCCGTCAATGCCTTGGCTTGTCTTTATGTGAGCGTTCTCAAATTGCTCCTCTGGTCTTGACTGTTCTTAGTCGAATGTTGTTCAGTTTTACAATGGGACACTTGACGATAAAGTGTGTGACCATGTGTCTCACCTGAGTTCTATCCTGACCTTAGTGTTAGCCACATCATACGAACGTACATCGAGGCAGGCTACGATACCATGGAGATCTCTGGACCTCAGATGGTCTTGACCATGAAGTTGACTACTTTTGCATGGAATATTTGGGATGGCAGGAGACCGTCCGAAGTGCGCTCTCGTTTGCGTCGTGCCCGTCTATTGTACTGATCTATGACGCAGGACTTGGACAAGTGGCAAACTGAGCAACGCGTCGTAGAGTACCCTTCGCTGCTAGAGTTCCTCGGATACGCGTGGGTCAAGAACATTTTTCGAAGGCTGGGCACAGCATTGACCATCTATGCAGATTCTACTTTCCTGGATTCCTCGTCGGTCCATACCTTACCTACAACGAATACCAGGCGCTCGTCACCGGCTCTCTGTACAAGGCTGCGGAGCAGCGCGAGTGGTCAGCTGTGAACGAGACCAGCCATCTCACCAAGCGTCTTGTTCCCCACGGGCGAAAGCGGGTCGCTTTCAAGAAGATGTTCATTGGGCTCATCTTCTTGGCACTTTACGTCCTGTTCTACCCCGAGTTGAACTACGGCATCACTATCGAGGACGAGTTTGAGTCGAGGCGTTTGCTCTCTCGGTAGGTTGCACTACTGCATCTCGTGTATAAGGGCTGATTGGGACTGGCGTATCTAGGATTATTTTGCTCCAGTTCTGTGGTTTCTTTGAGAGGACCAAGTACTACGCCGTCTGGACGCTGACGGAGGTTAGTATCTCACCTCACTTCACACTGGTCATGACAATAATCAACCGTGGCATCTCTATAGGGCGCTTCGATACAGACGGGCTTGGGTTTCACGGGCTACACAGAGTCTGGAAGCACAAAATGGGAGGGCGCGGCGAACGTGAACGTCATGAACATCGAGTTTGCAGAGAACACCAAAGTCCTCCTCGACTCTTGGAACATGAAGACTAACATCTGGCTCCGCGAATGCGTCTACAAGCGTGTCACTCCCAAGGGCAAGAAGCCCGGATTCCGTAGCAGTCTGGCCACGTTCGCGACGAGCGCGTTCTGGGTACGTCCCTCCGCTTCAACTGCCCCGTTGGCAGAGATGCATGCTGATGCGACGACCTCCGCTCGCCCTGCAGCACGGCATCGCCCCAGGCTACTACCTCTCCTTCTTCTTCTACGCCTTCGTCCAGACCACCGGCCGCCTCGCGCGGAGCTACCTCCGCCCACTCGTCCTCCCCGCCAACTACGTCGCCCAGCGCGGGGCGCCGCCGCCCCCCCAGACGCGCAAGAAGCAGCTGTACGACGTGCTCGGGGTGATCACGACCGTGATGCTCACCAACTACGGCACGCTGCCGTTCATGCTGCTCAACATCGACGACTCGTTCGTCGCGTGGAACAACGTCGTCTGGTACGGGCACTTCGTCGTCGCCGGCGCGCTCGTCTTCTTCTACATGGGCGGGAGCACGCTCCTCACGCAGGTGCAGGCGGTCCGGGTGAAGCAGGCGGGGTACCAGATGGAGCGGGACGAGATCAACAGGAGCGTGAGGAGCCTGCCGGGCACCCCTGTGAAGGCGCTGACGTTGCCGCCGGTGGACGAGGCGGCGCGGGCGTTGGAGAAGGAGCTGGCGAAGGAGCTGGCGGGCGGCCAAGGGAAGTGATGGGTCCGCGAGGGGGTTGCTTCATCTTATTGTACAGAGAGAGTACTGTAAACGCTTCCGTTTGGTTACGACGATTGCAATGCTATCACGACACACTCCGCGCTGCTGGCGAGAGCTCGTTCTATACTGAGGGCTTTGCGTCTGGTTGCGCATCTCATCTAGTTGTAGCTTATTCCCGCCCGCCTGACAACGATGGCTTGCTTAGCCAGCCCTCCTACGCTCGATGTGCCCGAAATGAAGGCAAACTTCGTCCATGCACCTCCATAACCGAACTCCAATTGATGTCGCAGTCTCTCACCTAAGTACTGCACTGACGAGGGGTGACTGCCGGCGTAGTCACGTGCCATGGCTTGTAGCACGGCGTCTCGCTTTCCATACAAGTCAGCACTTCCACCCGCTCAGGACAGCCGGCAGCCCTTACACTCCCTCACGTAGCTATGTCACGAACAGCGGTCGCAGACACAATTCCTCCTACTGCACGTGGTATTGCGCTGCTCCTCGCATCCACACCGACAGTCCAGGACGCACAGCCCGGAGTTCTACATCAGCTACTGGAGTTCTCCAACCGGTACACCGCGCAAGTGCTCTCTGACGCGCTCGTGTACGCCGAACACGCGGGGCGATCAGGGAAGGTCGAGATGGAGGACGTTGTGCTTGCCGTCCAGGCTCGCGTAGGCTGGGAGTTTGGTGGCCGCGTTCCAAAGGAGGTGCGTCTGCGTCCGCGTTCTCATATACCTCGTCCCTCCATCCTTCTTTGCCACTCTCGCGATGAATACGCCGTCAGTCTTTCGATCCGCCTTCACGAATGCTGACTCGTTGCGCGTGCCCAGTATATGCTCTCCCTCGCGACGCAAACCAACGCCGTCCCGCTCCCCTCCGTGCCCGAGGTGTACGGCGTCCGCCTGCCGCCCGCGCACGAATGCCTCACCGCCGTCGACTTCGACCTCGTGCCCAACAAACCTCCCCCAGGGGTGAAGCTCTACGACGAAGACGTCGAGGAAGTCGAGGAAAGCGAGTCCGACGAGGACGAGGACATGGAGCCCGCCCCGCTCCCACACCCCACTTCCCACTCGTCCCAACCACAGACGCAGCAGCAGCAGCATGCACACTTACCGCCGGTGGTCGGCGCGGCGCACACGCCGTCGGACGTGGACATGCTCACGCCGGGAGGCGCGCCACCCGACGAGGGCAGCGAGGTGGAGGAGGATGACGGCTTGTTTGCTGGGGGCGACGAGGAGGAGGAAGAAAGCGGGGATGAGGCCATGGAGGACGTTACTGCGTCGGGAGCGGGTGAAGCGTCTACAAATGGTGTGAAACGGAAGCTGGTAGAAGAGGACGACTACGACTAGTCGTGCGGGTCATCCTTGGTAGTGGTTTTATTTGCTCGGACACACACTGCATGCGGATATATGACATGTTGTATAGTAGTGTATGATGCATGGTAGACAGTAATGGAGTATATCTAGATACAAAACGAAGAGAATATCCCGTCTGGACGTATAAGCATAGTGGACAAAACAAGCGTATAGCTGTGGGTTATCAAACGAAGCAATGAAAGGGACTGCTAGTCCCGGGCACGCAATGATTAGTATCGCATATATCACTGCAGGGGCGGGACCTCAGAGAGAACGTCAGTCAGAGCACGCGGCCATTGTTTCGCGAGGATAGCGAAGAGCAGGACGAGTAGAGCGACAATGAAGAGCAACCATGTGCCCCACGCTAACAACAGCTACGTCAGAGATAGTTGAAGTGTACGGAAGATGAGGCAGCGGACTTACAAGTAGCCCCAAGTCCTACAGGAATGGTCGCGACACGAATGGTGTTATCTGCGCTGCCCGAGACGAGGATGTCAGAGTGTGGGCTGAAGCGAAGTGTGGTTGGAGGGAACTCGTGCGCCTTCAGTATCGTCAACAGTGGCTACATAGCGGAATTAATCAGTTCTTGGCTGAAGTGAATAATTACTTCTAATGACATACGGCAAGAGACTGAGCATCGAGTACTCCGACAGTCAGGTCGGAGGATCCAAAAGCGAGTAGCTTCCCGTCAGGACTGCTCGGAAGTTAGCCGGCGAAGTGAATGTTCACCAACACAATGAATCGATCGCACCTGACATCGAAGCATGTTACGCCGCGATCGCTGATTTGACGGACCTTCGTGGCTGTCCAGGTGTCCGTGTTCCACTTGACGACGAAAGCGCGTCGTGGTGACGATTTACTTCGCGTCTTTGGCGGTACAGTATTTGACACTGTGTATAACGTTTTCTCGTCCGAGGGGTGAAATCTACGTGGTTATGAGGGCGCATCAGCACGTATGTGTCCAGGTCACGGGGGGATTGTCGCTCACCTAACCGCACGGAAGCTGCTTCCGGCGTCCTTCCCTGGTAGCGTAGGTCTATCTATGGTGTGTAGGAGCTCTGATGATATGGATCGGCTATCCTTCGACTTCTCCGCAGTGTCTCCTTCTGCTTCGGATGGAAGCGCGTAGACAAGGAGGTTTACGGTGGTTGCCACGACTAACTAGAGCGTACGTGAGTATGAGAAGCGACACAATCCACAGAGTACTTACTGTACTCGACGAGAATGCCGCATCGTACATTTCGCCTTTTTCCAGGTGGATTGGGGTGGCAACGGGGGTAAGCGAAGGGTAGTGTAGGACAGAGAGCTAAGCGGACGTTAGGAACAGGCGATCCGGTACACGCGAATAGGGACTGACGTCGCGCGTGCCACCGACAGCGAGATATTTGCCGTTGGGAGAGAAGACAGTAACTTTCTGGACGAATATGAGGTCAATGCTGGCATGAGCAAGATAGTGGACTCACCTGGAAGTCATCATCCTCACCGTTGAGCTGAATCGTACTACAGGCATCTGAAAACGATATCCTATCGTCTTGTTGAGTTATGCACGAGGAGCGGGGATAACGGGGTGACGCACTTGTTCTCCTTCACACTGTACACGCGACAGTTCCGGTTTGGACCGCTCTTCAGCGCGTCCTCGGAGCTGTTGATGCCTCCAACTATCTCGCTGCGCGATGGGTGAGCGGCCATACTCATGGGAGCATCCTCGCCGCTCGCCAGCTCCAGCTCGTTGAGCAGCTCCAGTCTGCTATCTCCCTCAATACGGTAGAGCCGCTAACATGCGCCGTGGTCAGGAGAGCCGTGTAGAGACGCAAGCAGTCATGACATACCAGCTTGTTCTTGATGCCTGTCTTTGACTGGCCACCTCCTCCCCCAAGGACGAACTCGTTCGGCGAGACAAACGCGGAGGAGTACACGGGAAAAGAGGGCAGCGGATGTGAAGTGTGCTTCGTCCTCATGGCTGTGGTCGCTTGTGGGGGCCTTCAGATGCGCGTATGCCGTCGCGTGGAGCCAGCAGGACCACCAAGAGGAAGTCAAGGGTAGAAAGGCCGAGCGAGATCTGGCGGGCGAGGGTAGGAGGTTGGCGAAAGCTGCCTGATGGCATCCACGGACGCGCGCGCCTGCTCTCGGCTGCGGCCCGGACTGCCGGGAGAGCCGCATCGGGATGGCAGAAAGTGTGGCTGCCGCCGCGCTCCTCGCAGTCGTCGCTCTTCCTCCTGGACACCACCAGCCCCACCTAACTTATGTTCGCCCTCACCTAGTTTGTGTCTCTCGCGCACGCTTGCTTTGCACCTTGTGTATACCCCATCCTATACTCCGGGTCAGGTTGCTACATAGCTATGCACGTTCCTCGCCATCTATTGCGCGGCCTTGATGACCTTCCAGGCGGCATCGATCTTCCACAAATATCTACCTCGACGGCCGCAGGAATTAGTGCCGCTGTAGCTGGAAACATTCTAATCTCCCTCGCCCTCAATTGCCAGAAGCTCGCACATAGACGTCTCGAGCGCGAGCGCGAACAGGCCGCAAACGCCCCGCAGCCATTGAAACCCACGCACTCCAATGGCCACCTCCCTTCCGCGTCTTCAGACGAAGTCACCCCGACTGCCTCACCGTTACCCACCGCCGCGGTGCTGGAGACCGAACCTTTGCTGCCGGAAGCTGACGGCTTGGTTGCGGAAAGTCCTAAGCCAGGCAGGAGCTGGTTCTTCTTGCGCAGGAAGGCGTTCCGAAATCAGGCTTACGATGCTGAATCCTCTCATCTTGCCGGTACGCACGCCCTCATGCCTGTCGAGGTCGTTCGGGTCACACCCGACGGCTCGGGACTGCATGAGGAGCAGAAACATGCCCGTCAAGATGCCGCTGAGAGCGACTATCTGCGCTCGAAGCTATGGTGTGCTCTATCCGTTCTCTGTCCTATGACGCGCGCATCTCAACGTTCGCAAGGTGGTTTGGATTCTTGCTCATGAACCTAGGGGAGACAGGTAACTTTATCTCCTACGCTTTCGCGCCCGCGTCTGTGGTGGCGCCATTGGGAACAGTACGTCCGAGATGCACATTCGTAGCCTGTCGAATGACGTCAATCAATTTACCAGTTTGCTCTTATCGCGAACTGTATTTTCGCGCCTCTCATGCTCAAGGAGCGATTCCGGAAGGTCAGCAAACATTTTCATCAGATATCGCGTCCCCGCCGACTGTCATTTTAGCGCGACTTCTTCGGCATCATCATTGCGATTCTGGGAGCGGTTACTGTTGTGCTTTCAACGGACCCGTCCGATACGCGACTCGGTCCAAAGGGACTTATAGCGGCCATCACGACGCGTCCCTTTGAAATCTATGCTGTCACATATGCTGTAGGCATCGTAATCTTGTCAGGCCTGTCAGAAGGGCCGGCAGGCAAACGCTACGTGTTTGTGGACGTAGGATTATGTGCTCTCTTCGGTATTTCCAACAGTTTCTTTGAACCTTACTGGATGAGGATATTGATATGTCATACAGGAGGGTTTACAGTCCTGTCTACGAAGGCCGTCTCTACGCTACTGACAATGGAGTGGTTTGCAATATTCAAGGAGTGGATCACCTATCCCGTGATTGCGGTGCGTGTCCAGCAATGTGCATCATGTTAACAGCTCATTTATCGTGGCAGGTGCTTCTCATTACCGGAGTGGGACAAATCCGCTACCTCAATCGCGCCCTCATGCGCTTCGACAGCAAGGTAGGTCACACATACCAACCTTTTTATGCCACCGTCAATCAGCATCCCTCAACGTCTGATTCCACAGGTCGTGGTACCTACTCAATTCGTGACCTTCAACCTCTCTGCCATCGTTGGCTCCGCGATTCTCTACGGCGACTTCAAGAAGGCGACATTCCACCAGCTCGTGACCTTCCTCTACGGCTGCGGAGCGACCTTCCTCGGCGTCTTCATCATCGCCTGGGCACCCGTGCGTCCCTCGTCCGATCCGGAAGAAGAAGAAGACGGAGCAGGGGCAGACGACGATGCCGACACCGATCCGACGTCCGCCGAGACCCTCACCATCTTTAGTCCCGTCTCTAGTACTAGCCCCTTGGGAGCGGACAACGCAAGCACCATTCCTGCCCCAGCCTACGGCAGCGTCCGTATAGCCAGAAGCAGCCTCTCGCGGCGATCCCGTCCTACACTCGCCGTGCCCGACAGCGGCGCGAGCGGGTCGGAGTCGGGCACGTCCCCCGTCCTCCGCAACCGGCACAGCATCGTGAGCCTCTACGGCTTCTCCCCAGCACAGGTGCGCATACGTCCTTTGCCTCCTGCCCAGCGTGTTCATCTGGCTAATCCATCCTCGGTCTCCCTTTCCTTTTTCCATTGGGCCCCTCGTCACCTTGTTTGGTTTGTCTTGGGGGCACACCCGCCGGTGGCCATATAGCGCGTGCTGCTGATCAGCTCCTCGCCCCCGGACGAGGTCTTCGTCCGCCCGAACCTCGACCCCGAGCGTGAACGCGACCCCAACGCGAGCCCCGAGTCGCTCGGCCGCCGGCGTGCGATCAGCTGGCTCGACGAGAGCTTCTCCGCGCGCTCCTCCTCTGCGCATTCGCAATCGCACTTACAGTCGAGTCCGAGGCGCGGCGCCCGGTACGGCGCTACTACTACTACTACTACGACGACGACGACGACGACGACGAGGGGGACGACGGCTAGCTCGTCCGTTGCGGCGTCGCGTGAGACGAGCCGGGTGCGCCCCGCGCAGGACAGGACACGATCGAAGACGAGTGACAGTGTAAGCAGCAGATCCCGGACAGATAGCGAGAGCAGGAGTAGGAGCTCGGGTTCGGCTGACCGCTTTCGTTAAAGTCTCCAACATGAAGCGTTGACCGGTGGATCCCTCAGTGGCGTTGCGGCGGCGGGAAAGCATCTGTTAGTGAGTGCTGTGTAGAGTGGAACATATAATCGATAGCTTCGCAATGGGACTAAGTATGAATAGAACAGGCTGGCCGACGTAGCAGGGATGTAGAATGTTAACGGCCTATGTACTGAAACCACTCCTATTGCCATTGGACATTTCAGACAACTGAGAGCATAAATCGAGCAATGTAAGTAGTGCTAAGGTGTGCTTATGCGCGTGAGACGAGCTATGACGTGAGTGCCCTGCGCACGGTGCACCATCAGCTTCGGTATCATCAGTAACCATCCATCTGACGGCGTGGTGGTTGGTATTCGTATGGTAATGGTATATCGGGGCCTGATACATCACAATCCGTCAGGCACGCTCTTCCAAACTGCGACCAGCTGCAGATCCTCCGCCTCGTAGCGGGTATGTACGAGTGTCGAGTCCGAGTCCATGTGTCGAAAGCGGATGCAGATGCAACGAGTAGTAAGATGTGCAGCGGAGTCCAGTCCAATCCGGTCGAGATGTATGCAAACACCAACGAGGGTGCAATACCGACAGTATGTAAGATATGTGCGACGCAATGTGAATCATCATAGTTACAAATAACCAAGCGACCAAAGCTAGATGAATGTGGGGGAGATACGACGGGAAGAGATGACAGCACAGAAGACAGCATCTGGGACGCTGGGGTATACCGATACCTATGCCGCACAGCCGGCAAGAGGCCAGACATCGAAGAAAGCTCGGCCGACCTCTCGCCATGCGGGCAGCACTAACACCCTCTCACGCTCAACCGTATTGACGCTTCCATGATCCCCAAAATCTCCGGCCCAAGAGGACCAGTCTAGCAAGACCACTGAATATAACACCCTGCTGCCCATCGAAGAAAGGAAAAGGTGGACGAGGAAAAACAGGTTGAACTCCTCCAAACCAACGTACACGACGTTCTGCGGACATCCATGACGTGATGATGAAGCATGGTGAGGGGCGAGGTCGGGGCCTATGCGGCGACCTCAGGGCGGACCTCCTCCTTGGGTGTATCGTTATCATTGCCCTCCTTGGGCGCGAGTTCCTCCACAACGATGAATGAACGCGAGCTAGTCGCGCCGGTGGGGGCCCACAATGCGCGAAGGTTCCAAAATCCGGCGGTCGAAGGCTCCTCGGTCGTATCTTGGGCATCCGCTCTTCCACCAACGCCGAAGACGTCCATGTTACCAGTGTGGGAGAGGGAAGAGACGTCGATATCGTTGTCAGGAATGATTCCGAACTGAAGATGAGGGTGGTTGGTCGCGATGCGATGAATCACGACGTGGGATGCCATGATGAACAGGAGGAGGAAAAGGAGGATGATCGTGCGGATGCGGCCCCTCAAAGAGAAAGAGTTGTTCCCATCGTTGAATGTGGTCTTGAACGGCGTCTGCGGGAGCTGTATCTGAGAGGGCAGATACGAGCGGAACGACGGTACCAGGGAGCTCAAGCGCTGTGAAAAAGTAGGGCTTGGCGGAGGTGCGATGAATGCGATGAAGAACTTGCTCTCGAAGACGGGGGAAGACGGGGTCACGATGATGGCAGGGAGTTCAGACTTTTCGTCAACCAAAGGCTTGCTGAGGTCTGTGGTTGCCAGGCACCGATTGGGTAAGCATGCGTCAGGCACAGACAGTTTGGCATATTGCACGTACCCAACGGGGCGGGGATGAGCGTGTAGTCGAGCCTCTGAGGGAGACGGTTGAGACGAGGGGCTACACCGTGAAATTCATCGTAGGCGGTGAGATAGCGACTGTGAGCTCTCGACTTCCTGCGGTGGGGCATAGAAGTGGACGGGAAGGAGACTCACGGGAGCGACGCATACTCGTAAATGGAGTATAAATAATACACGAGCTGAGAAGGCGAAGGTATGAACTCTATGGAGTGGCGCTTTTGCGGAAATTGCAGGGAGCTCTAAAGCCGGGGGGTCGAGCCTAGAGCCGGTTGCGAGAAAAGAGCGTGGGGATGAAAAGAGAGTGGGTTACTGAGACTAACAGCGAGGCGCGAGGGGGTCGGCGACGTCGTAGACAGTAAAGGCGACGACGGCGAGGACAGCAGAGACGAGGGACTGAGGAAAGAGGATGCAGAAGGCGAGACCGCCCATCGCTGGCCCTGTCCTCCCAGCGCCTGTCGCTGCGTTACGTAATCCACCATGCTCATTGTGACAACCGATCACTGCACAGAACTTTATTTGCGGCACGGTTAAGATCTCAGACGTCTCTGCCTGCGATCGCGATATTCCAATGTCTCTCCTCGACGCATCAACATACAGGTCATCGTCGACGCCTCTGAGTACTGCAAAGCTCCCAGCTGAGGCCTACGTGCTCTTGATTGCCTCGCTACCCTCTTCCTACGCTGCCGCTGCTTCTTCTCCTTCAAACGCCATCCACTTCTTCGACAAGGAACGCCTCCGAAACGTGCAGACGCTGCAGGGCCACGCATCCTCCATCACGACCCTCAGATCTGTGCCGAACGTTGCCAACGCTGTCACTCACGCCCTTGTCTCATCAGGCAAGGACGGCACAGTCCGTGTCTGGGACGAGCGCGCTGGCTCTGCCGCCCTCCGCTGTGAGCCTCCGACCCACTCCTCTGACCGAGATGTACCTACGACTCAATGGAGAATATGATGCCCTTTACTTCTGCCATCTGCTTCCGCGCTCAACAACAATGCGACAAATGCCTGATGGCCCCCGTGTTGGGCGTGTATAAATTATCATCACCGCCAGTGACTGCATCAACCGCCGGGGGTGTGCACGGACTGCTCTCCTGTGACGTCTCCGTTGACGGATTGACCATCGCCGCCGGCACCGATCTGCATGGCGAGGACGCATCCATCTTGTACTGGTAAGGCATGAATCCACAACGCGCAGTATCGCCGTACGTGCGCTCACGCGTGTAGATCGTTCACTCATTCGCGTTCCGCCTTTCCAGGGACCCGCGCAGTCCAGCTGCGCCCTTGCGGACACATTCGTCCACGCATGCAGATGACATCACCGCGGTGCACTTCTACCGGCCCTCGGCGTTTTCGACATCAGGCAATGGAAATGTATTATTGTCGGTGTCGTCGGACGGTCTCGTGTGCACATCAAATGCCATCGAGTCCGACGAGGACGAGGCTGGTCTGCATGTGGGAAACTGGGGCTGCAGCATTGCGCAAGCAGGCTGGCTGCACGACCGTGCAGGCAGACCCGGCATATGGGCGGCCAGCGATATGGAAACCTTCAGCGTCTGGACTGGCGAGGTTCGTCTGGAACCCTGCGGCCGACGCGGACTGCACTGACAGAAGACGCTCCTCATAATCAGCTCGATCGCCTCCAAGACGTCGACATCCGACAGCCCTCCGTGCACAGACAAGACCTCACCTGGGTGACCGACTACCTGATCGGCTGCCACGCCACCGCAAATCCCCTCGGGGAAGCGGACAACGATCTATGCGTGTTCGCCGGTTCAAACGAGTGCGTCCCTGTCCATCCTCTCACGCCCGAGGGCTGCGTACTAACTCCGTTGGACCTTGTATCAATCAATAGGGGTGACGTTGCGCTGATCACTCGACCGACTTTCGCGGATCCCAGTGCCCCCTGGGTCCTGCAGCGTACATGGATGACAGGTCATATTGGAGTGGTTCGGGCTGCGCTGTGGGATGAAAGAGTGAGACGCCTCTCCATTTGAACCGGGGACTGTATGAATCTGTGCTGACGAACTGGGCATCACTAGAACAACGTCCTTCTCACCGGCGGCGAGGACTCTAAGTTGCACGTTTGGAATGCCCCCGCAGCAACGCCTGAAATCATATCTCTGGGCAAATCAAAACGGATCAACGACGTCGATCCCATGGACGTCGACGAAGACGGCGATTCCAACCGCAAAAAGAGGCGGGCTTGACTGCCATGCCATCCTCAACCCTTTGTGCTCCTGTACGTCGTGTGTAGCTATAGTGCTAGAAGTGTGCGTTAGGATTGTTCTGTACCATCCCACAGCAATCGGAATATATACAATTGACAATTGTCCCACACCGCATGTTATTCATGCATATCCGGATCCTACCTGCCTCATTCCGTATTAACACCTCACATCCTGAAGACGCCATAGCCCTTGGCATCCCCGTCCCAAGCCGTATGCGACGTACGCCCCACCGAACCGCTTGGGCCTCCGCGCTCGCGTGCTGCGAGAGCCAGCGCCAGACCGACGGTGTCCCGGGTGTCGACTGGCCGGATGATACCGTCGTCCCAGAGGCGCGCAGAGGCGTACAGCGCGGTCGACTGGTGCTCGATCTCGTCCTTGAGCGAGGAATGTTTCGTCGGATCCTTCGACACCTGCGCCATAACCTGCGAGAGTTGGCCAGGACCCATGACAGACACCTTCGCATTCTGCCGAAGCAAGTCAGCGTCGGAAAGAGAGGCGGACGGACGGGTTTGAGACGTACCGGCCACATCCAGAGGAACCGTCCCCCGTACGCGCGCCCGCACATGCCGTAGTTTCCGGCACCGTAGCTCCCGCCGACCACCACGGTCAGCTTGGGCACGTCCGCACATGCGACGGCACGGACCATCTTCGCGCCGTCCTTCGCGATACCGCCCTTCTCCGCCTTTGAGCCGACCATGTACCCGGTGACGTTCACGAGGAACAAGAGGGGGATCTGGCGTTGCGAACACAGCTCAATGAAGTGCGTCGCTTTCAGCGCGGACTGGGAGAAGAGAATGCCATTATTGCCGACTATGCCTACGGGGTAGCCGTGGATGTGTGCGAAACCCTGAGATTATCCGAATGTGAGTCGCATGAGGCCCAGACATCAATCAGAAACCAGATATACCGTGACCATGGTTGTGCCGTATTCTTTCTTGAACTCTCGGAAACGGCTGCCATCGACCAGTCTTGCAATCACGTCCCGCATATCGAACGCTTGGCGGACGTCTGTCCCAACGATTCCATGCAGTTCGTGCGCTGGGTATAATGGGTTTTCGGGCGTTGCAGGTGGCTTGAAGCGAGTTAGTCTGCAGCTTCGCCGCTTGGGTATATAGAGAAACCTCACAGGAACTGGTTTCGACCCTGCCTTACCAAGGTCGCTCACAATACCACGCGCGATAGCGATAGCATGTTCATCGTCTCGCGCAAGGTGGTCCGTCACGCCGCTTTCCGACGAGTGCATCAAGCCACCGCCAAGCGTCTCCTCGTCCACCTCCTCGCCTGTAGCTGCCTTCACAAGCGGCGGGCCCGCAAGGAAGATGCGGCCCTGCTCCCGCACGATAATGTTCTCGTCTGCCATAGCGGGGACGTACGCACCACCCGCGACGGAGATGCCGTGCACGATCGCTATCTGGGGGAGGCCGAGCGCTGACATCTGCGCCATGTTGTAGAATATGCGGCCGAAGTGCTCTTTGTCTGGGAATACCTACAGGGCGCTGTCAGTGAACGTAGCGGTACTATAGCTGGGGCATCCTCACATTGGCTTGGTGCGGGAGAGCGGCACCTCCGGACTCAACTGTTGCACATCGTGAGGGGAGGCATCGGGCGTGAACGTGAATCTATTACGGCATACCGACATAGATTGTGGGCAACCCGTGCTCTTTAGCGATCTCCTGGGCACGCAGCTGCTTCTTTACCTGGGGACAGAAGACAGTTCACGCCGCTCGCCGAGGAGGATTGCTGTATCACTGACCGTGAGCGGGTAGTAGGAACCACCTTTGACGGTAGCATCGTTTACCACTATCATGCACTCTCGTCCGCTTACCCTGCCAATGCCGGTGATGAGACCGGCAGCGGGGAGGGATTCGCCGTAGACGTCATGGGCCGCGAGCTGCGACAGCTCAAGAAACGGTGTATGTGGGTCAAGCAGCAACGCCAGCCTGCATGATTGCATGAAGGGACGAATGTTCGTGCTACAGGAAAGACAAACGAACGTACCTTTCCCGAGGCAGCTTCTTCCCCTTGCTCCTCATCCGCTCCGCCGCCTTCGGACCACCGCCTTGCCTCACAGCAGCGAACTTCTCCTCTAGGTCCCTCACAAGCGCGTCCAAAGCTTCCGACTTTGCCTTGAACTCCGGTGACGATGTCGAGAGGAGTGAGGGTAGGACGTTCGGGTGATATGCTCTCCTCCTGCTCGCTACCAGCGTCCTCTGGGCGACCTGTAGAGACCGCGTGGCGAGCCGCATGATGTTGTTGAGCAGCTAGCTACAGAGGGAAATTGGAGTGAGTGGGTCAGAAGATGGTATGAGCAGGACAGATGGCGGACGCGGGGTACGCGAGGAAATGCGACGCTGGTTTATACACCAGTTGCAGGAACAGCGGGACCCTCAGCCCGCCCCACACGATCGGCTGAGCGCGTCCGGATCAAGATCCCAGTACCGGATGACTTTCCACTAGCCTCTCATTACGGGTTCTACGGACGTCAACAACGAGGAAGGCGGTGTCGGACCCCGCGTTCAGACTGAAACAGACCGCAGAGCTCGGCAACCGGTTTTTTCAAGGAATGTCCTATCATGACAAAGCAATACTCAAAGTAGACATCAACCACTTTGGTCACCCTCGGACTCAGCCGCTCGTTGAGCGACCAAGATCCCCACAGGCTGTCTCAAGCCCCCCGCTGATGAGTTTAGGGCGACTCTAGAGTCTTTTTCGACGTCTCAAAGACCCAGGCCGGCTGCAGCCGATCTACAAACGGGGGCCCACTCAAGGCCTAGCGTTCAGTTTCCCGGAGCATGCGGGCAGCACGTTGCGACCAGGTCAAAGCTTGGCACCCGTGTTAATATATCGTGATATACACGATACTGTTAGATTCGTCATAGTTTCTGCCTCTCGATCATTCTCATGAAAAGTTCCATCTGTCTTAGAGGATGTACTGCCAAATCTTTGAGAGGCGGGAAGCCAACTCGTGAGCTATGGCCAGCGCCAATTGTTTGGCCCCCAAAAGCGCTCGTTGGCACACCCGTCGAACAGAGCTAGTTCGTAGAACGGCTGCGACCGACCAAGGCCTTATGGAGAATCGTCCTCTGTTCAGCACACAGCACATAGATAAAGAAGGTTGTTACTGTTTTGCACAGTACGCCATGACCATTTGTCATTCATGATCACGTATTAAAAACGGGGAAATCCATGCAACATAAGAATACAATAAACGACGAAACGCAAGACGAGCTACGGGTGGCCATACGAACGGAGTAGGGGAGTATGACATCAGATTATCGGGCATAGAATCCATACGAGCGACGGCGAGAGTGTCGGCATCAGTAACCCGCTGCACCCGATCCTCCAACAAGTTGCCTCGACTGTAGCGACGGCGACGGGTTGGGGATCGCGGGCTGCGGGGTCCGTGTTGGCGACGAGTGCGCGTTCACCTGCGCCGCGGTAAGATTTGGGCTAAGCACATGTGGGGAAGGGGTGTGGGGTGTGAGCCGTGCGATGTGAGGCCCCGCGGGAGTCGCCGTGCCCTGAGTGGCGTTGTGCACCTGCGGGCTCGGCATCGGTCGCCCTTGTGACAACTGAGGCGTTCGCATGCCGTTCGCGGACGGCGCACGTCCTGGGGAGCCAGCAGCACCTTGCGATGCGACAACGTCGATACCGACGTTCGCGTTGGGCGGGGAGTGCTGGCCAGCCATAGGCCACTGCATAGGACGACCTGCTGCCATCGGCATCTGGTACGCGCCGTTGGGCAAGACATACGCGCCAGGTTGTCGGAGCGCAATGTTGACATTGTCTGCTGGGAGCATCGCTTGCAGCGATTGGATCTGCTGTATGCTCAAACCATTGGGCCGCGTACCCGGGTGCACGAAGCCAGCTTTAGGCACGGTGGTGTACCCATTCATTGCAGGGATGTGGTAGCCATTGGGCAGGTTGGGCAGATTTACGCTCCCTGTCGAGGCGAGTGGTTTGGAAGGAGCAGGCGTAGGAGATGGCATGGGCGCAGCCACACCGTCTAGTTGTGAAGGCGCACCGCTGGGACTACCATGTGCCATCTTCACGTCCTGGTCAGGCTTCGGCGGTGAACGCTGGCCGTCAGCAGGGTTGCCTGTAGCGCCGCTTGGAAGGGGTGTCGCATGGGGAGAGGGAGGATGTGAGGCGGGATTGGGTGTACTGCCAGACGCCATGCGCATGCCACCGTTGGAAGAGATGCGCATTTGCGCAAGTTTCACCTGGGTCGGGACGGAGAGCGGGGTTCCGTTCACCTGACCCAATAGGGAATGAGATGAACTTGCTGCGCTAGCAGCGGGGACTGAAGACACAACCTGCTGATGATAAGGATGCGGGGGAGGCTTGAGCATAGCGTTTGGTACCGGCCCGAGCTGAAATGGCTTCACATCGCCCGAAGACAGTCGTAATGTAGGGTCAATGGTGATCTTCGTCATGTAATCCTCCGGGTGGGACATAGTGAACGTCAGTCGGCTAAGTGATGTTGAGTGCCGAGATATCGCACGAAATGCACCGCAGACTCACATTGGTTGAGTTTCGTCAATCAGCTTCCGATCCTGCTCCTCCATCCCGCGGGGGCCCACCGGAGGGGTGTCGTCGGCGTCATACCTCCATCGCTCCTCGATCCTCTGTCTGCGCTCCCTCTCTTCGACGTCAGTCTTGTCAAAGTTCGCGGCTCGTAGCGTGCAATTAACGGAACGACGATCGAGCAGCATGCGTCCGCCGCGACCCCTCCGTATCCGAGCGACGTGATACTTGACAGGGTTCTCATCATCCTCGTTGAACAGCTGGTGGCGGGGAATCGGTTTAGCCTCCTTAGGGAGAAACTTGAACTGGCGAGCGTCGTAGCTGACAGGGAGCGATTGATACGGGTTCTATGGGGCAGATTCAGCATCTGTCACTGCACATGGCATTCTCGACTTACCTCCACTGCATCTTCCCATGATTTGTCCTTCTCTTTCTGACGCTGCATCTCCGCCTCGATGGCGCTCCTAATAGCAGCACATCGCTCCTTGGGGCGTATCACAGGCGTGGGCTGAGCGACAGGAGAGCCCACCTCGCCATTCTCGCGTGGAGGATGACGAAGTTTCAGTGATGGACGACTGCGACTACAAGTCAGCCTAGAGTATTGGTGGAGCATTCGCCATGAACATACGTTGTCTCGACCTTGGGCTTCTTCGGAGGCTTCTCCTTGTCGAGAAAGAGCTCGTCGTCCTCCTTGCTCCCGAGTGACGGATGCGCGCGTTTGAGGTCCGCCAAAGTCTGCCGTTTATCCCACAGATTGCGGCCATGTATGTGCGAGTCCCTTTTGAGGATCTCGCGCTGCTGTACAAGCCGGACAATGTCGAGGGCCATCGCGAGCTCGTTCTGCAACCGAACCATACGATCCGAATACGAGGCTTGCGATGCACGGGTTTTACGGATAGCCTTAATTTCACGACGCCTGAAGCAAATGTATGACTCGTTCTTGGTGTCGCTTTCATCGAGCTGCGGGAAACTCAAGTCAATGCCAGGAATAAGAAGTCCATATGTACCACATACGTTGACAGCAGGGATGATGCGGTGACCGCCGCGTTCTTGTCGCCGCTCGCGCCAGTAAGGATAGATGATTCGCGCAAAGTGCAACATTGATTGAGGTGGGGGAACCCATTCGGGGACGGAGTATATGGCAAACATGTCGGATCGAAGGGGAAAAGCGAAGGTGTCTTGATAGTCGGAGAAGGGAGGAAATGGAACGCCCTGCTCAAAAGCCTGCCGCGGAGTTGGGCGCGTACCAAGCTCAAGAACAGGGAGCGAACTTACATGATGAAGGAACTCCGTCTTCTCGTGCGTGACCTTCTCAAAGATCGCCATGACGAGCTCGAATTCGTCTTCGGTTATGGTAACGGCTTGGACGATGTCGGGCTCCTTTCCCTTCGCCTTGGCGCTGCGACCAGAACGGGTGCTGGAACTCGACACAGACCCTTGCGAGCTCATGCCCTCCCCGCGAGCTTGCTCGTTGTTCTTGTCGAGCCACTCTTTGTCCCGCTCATCCATATAGTAGATGAAACCATTCGCTAGTGCGAACGACGTCGCTTCCTCGACGGTGTCAGAGGACCGAACGTGCGAGTGAGTGTCCTTCCAACGACCGGGGGGATACAGCTCGTCATAATTCTGCACTACGCCGGTGCTATCTGGAGTCGGGATGTATGCGGCGGGGGCGCTCTCCTTGTCCTTCGCGTCGCCGGATCGTGTGCTGCGCGTTGTGGCCTGATGCCGAGACGCCGCGGCAGTGAGCACGGCTTGCAAATGGTGTTCCTAGATAGGAAGGGCGATAACGCTGAGTCAGCATTCCGCGGAACGAAACTCCCACGGCTCCAGCCAATGAGAACGCGCCACACCGGGGCCTCCAACATCGTCGCCCACAGCGAGCAAGAGCAGCGGAAAGACATACGTTCGCATCCTCAGCGTCCACACCAGCCGTAGAGACGACTCTGGCCTTCTCCTCATCTTCATCGAGGACAATCGAGTCGGCTTCGATCGTGTCTCCCCGGATAACCTTGAGGCGCGTCTTGTTGGTGACCCTGTTGCGGTTCCGGAGGGCAGCAGGACCGGGGTGTGTGGCTCGAGGCATGTCATGGAGCGACGGAGGACAAGAGTTGAGATGATGTTGGCTGCAGGGGATGGTTGGGGCGGGGACGGCGCCTGTGCGCAGAGGCCGGTCGAATATCGTGTGCGGGCCGAGACACTGGGAGGCGGAGGAGGTAGCCACATTCTTGCTTATATAATGCACATGCCTGAATAGGCAATTTGCTTTGACGCTGCCTTCCGCGCAAAGTGGCCCAAACGGAATGTTGAAAGAGAAATAGGATGGACATAGGGAGGTTCAGTGTATGCATGAACTACATCGAGTATAAACCTAGAGGATTCAAAGGCGCGTTAGTGATGGGCTAAACCGGGCTGGGAAGGAAGGAACTGTAGAGGCACTCACGCAATCCATTTACTAGTCCACAGCGGAAACAAGATATATCCTTCCTCCAGCACAAGGAACTATCGTCAACCGATCTCTGGCCATAGAGAACGTGCGCCTTTGGCGACGGAACAGCCTGCCCCCCACTCTGTCTCCGCAACGACGGGTCAAGCGGCGTTGCGGCGTTGTGAACAACTTCATACTGCATCACAATGTCCAGCCTACATACAACCATTGAGTGAGCTGGGATAGACGTGAGCATGATGAAGAGCGATGTCACTTACACTCACCTGTCCTATCGAGGATCGGACGCCGCCTAGTATATATACGCAACCAACAACTCCTACGACCGATCTGAAAAGAATGAGAAGGATAAACCTCACCTCTAAGAGAGGTTGGTGCAGATGACCGTTGCCGCATTGAATGCGCACGCATACAGGTAGCGACAGGCTAAATGGGAGCTAGGGGGTAGGGAGGGAGGGGCACGCAACTGAGAGGCTCACTTGTTTCAGAACGTCGTCTATGCACCGACGAATATCACACAGAACGTCGGGAAACATGACGACGACTGAGCCAAGTGCACGAGGAGATGCGTGGCGACATGGCGGCACCCAACGATGAGGACGGGAAGGAGGGAGGCAAGACGGAGTTGTCTCGCACGCCAGGCCGTGCTTCACAGCGGGCACGTGCGGCACGTGGGTAGCCACACAACTAGACGCCCTCAACTATACAGTCCCTTCGTCGGAGCTCGCGCCGTATTTTGTCTTCTGAGCACCATGTGCCATCGTTGCCTCATACCCTCAGCTTGCCTTGTCAGAGAAAAATATAAATGCGCAGAAAGATCATGTGGACCGATAGATGGACGATCTCAAGGCTCTACGAAACGGGGGGCCCAGAACGACAAGCGATGGTTTCCGATGCTCACCGAGTTGTAGCACCTCTCATATGTTCTAGGCGCATCAGTCTACAATACCCCATAATACCACGATGAATAGCCAAGGGGACGCAAGACGGAGGGCGCAGGGCACCGAGGTCAGCTCGGCGTTTCTGGTTAACCCTTTGCCGCTTTAGGAAGTCGATCAGTCCGGGTCTCCGGCGCTGAGCGCCTAGTATTGCCTCTGGTTTGTCTCCAACGACCACTCGTCTCGCTTGCATTATGGCTTCACTCGCCGATGAACTTCTGGCTGACCTGGATGGACTCTCCGGAGAGGAAAATGAGTATGACAACAACGAAGAGCAGCAGCCTGAGGCCGGGGCATCCACTTCAGCGGGAGTCAAGCGCAAGGCACCGGTGGACGAGGACGAGGAAATGTCGGACGTAGAGGGCGGAGAGACACGGGAGGATGATGAGGAAGACAAGGCGGTGGGGAGCTTGGTGCTGGAAGGGGGTGTCAAGCCTGCAGAGGAATTGGATGCGGAGGAGGTACAGCGTATGGAGCTTGGCGCGATCGACGATGTGCGGAAGGTAGCGAAGCTGGAAGGTAGCAAGCGAATGAATGATACCTTGAGGGTAAGCTGATATCAAAATTCTCAATTTCACACTATCTCAACTCTTCTTCAGGAGATTGAGAAGTACCAAGCCAATCCGAGCACCTCAGAGCAGATGGCGCTACCCACCCACTCGAATCCCGAGTATAACCTCATCGTTCAAGCCAACAACCTCTCTGTGGACGTTGACAACGAGATCCTCGTCGTCCACAAGGTATGATTCCTCCTTCGAGGGTGGTGAAGATAGGCTGACCTGCTGCACGCTTTGTACTAGTTCATCCGAGACCACTACGCGCCCAAGTTCCCCGAATTGGAGCAACTAGTGACCGACCCGCCGATGTACATCCGCACAGTCCGAGCTCTTGGCAACTCAGAAGACCCTACGAAGGTGAACCTTCAAGGAATTCTCCCGCCCGCTATCATCATGAGTGTCCTTGTAACTGCAACTACGACCACCGGCCAACCTCTGACGGAGGCGAACTGGGCGGCCGTCCAAAGAGCCTGCGACCTTGCTGACCGCCTGGAGGAGGCGCGCAAGAAGGTATTTCTTGTTTTCCATGCGCATATTTCCTTGTATACTAACCCCAGAGGCGTAGATCTTCCAGTACGTTAGCTCACGAATGAATATCCTTGCACCCAACCTATCTGCCATCGTCGGTACCACCACAGCTGCGAAACTGCTCGGTGTTGCGGGTGGTTTGTCTGGCATTGCCAAGATGCCGGCGTGTAACGTCTATGTATGTATTTTGCCAATCACTACATCTCCAGGTTACGCACTGACGGCCGTTTACATCCAGCTTCTCGGCGCGCAAAAGAAGATCGCTGCTGGTTTCTCGACGATAATGCAGCGGAAACACACCGGCTTCGTGTTCCAGTCCGAGCTTGTACAAGGAACGCCACCAGAGTATCGCATGAAAGTGCAACGGACGGTAGGTGCGAAGTGCACGCTGGCCGCCCGCATGGATTTAGAGAGATCTCGTAGAGATGGTACGTCAAGACAGCCCCTTGCGTCGCGTCTTCATCACTCAGTAGTCCTCGTAGGTTCATACGGTCAACAGCTCCGAGACAAAATTGAGAAGCACATCGACCGCCTGGCAGCGCCGCCACCCAGCAAGATCGTGAAAGCGTTGCCCATCCCGAACGACGGCCCTAAGAAGCGTCGTGGAGGCAAACGGTAGGCCCCTCCTTCCTCACCGACTTTGTCGTGTCTAGCTGACCGGCCTGCCACAGCGCGAGAAAGGCGAAGGAGGCGTATGCACAGACGGAACTCCAGAAGCTGCAGAACCGCATGGCATTCGGCACGCCCGAGGAGGAGGTGGGCGCATTCGACCAGACCAAGGGCCTCGGCATGATTGGTACCGGCAAGGTGCGGGCAGGCGTAGGCGAGGCGAAGAGCCGCGGTGCGTACCCCTATCCCCAGGCGTACTCCCACATCCTTGGTCGGGGAGCGAGGAGCTTCTCGTCTTCCTCGACGATCTTCGCTAGCGCTCTGCTGTTCATTTTCTGTTCGATTGCCATCATCTGACATGACGTACTGACGCTCGTTCCCCTACAGCCAAGCTCTCGAAGGCGAACAAGCTCCGCGTGGCGGCCCTTACGAAAGCCGCTCAGAGCGGCACAGCAACTGCGACGTCCGGAACCGCGACGTCGCTCACTGTCACTCCTGTGCAAGGTACGCACGGCGTGCATGTGGGTCTCTCTTTGTTGCGTGCGTGCTCACTGCACGTGCCGCAGGTTTCGAGCTTACGAATCGTGCTGCCGCCGCGGCGCGCGTCAAGGAAGCGAACGAGCGTTGGTTCTCGAATGGCACGTTTTCGTTCGTCGGGCAGAAGGGGACGACGACTCGGAAGTAGTCGGTCGACGAGCAAGTCATGGTTAGCTCTCTGCTCCATCATTACTTTCTTATATGGCTGTATAATGCGCGGATGCTACGATATGACATGCGAGGGATAGTAATACACTGAGGTGCGAACACGAAGAGGCTGAACAAAGACTACTACACTAAGACGACGACGTTACTCGATGCATTTACGAGGACGAAGGCGGGTGTGCTGTGGCCACGGTATGACCAGTCGCGGCACTTTGAGAGACATCAATGAAGCCGGGCTTCTTTGGGTCGCCCAACTTGCTTCGCTTGGTCCTGTAGTCGCGGATAGCAGAGCGGATGGCGTCCTCAGCAAGCACTACAGCACAACTGAGTCAGTAACAGCGAAGCCTGGTGAGCAAGTGATAGACGCACTCGAGCAGTGGAGCTTGACCGGGGGGAGGCACAACTCCTTCGCGATCTCCGTGTTTTTGATCTTCTCGGCCTCCTCGAGCGACAGCCCCTTGACCCGCTCGGTCATATACGAGCTCGACGCGATGGCGCTCCCGCATCCAAACGTCTTGAACTTGACGTCGGAGATGATCCCGTTCTCATCCACACGAATCTGCAGCTTCATGACATCGCCGCACCTAAGGCCGACACAGGGGTGTCAGCTCCAGAGTCGACAACACAAGGACAATGGCGAGATGGACGTACGCAGGAGCACCGACCAGGCCAGTGCCAACGTCAACGTCGTTCTTGGGGAGGGAACCGACCTGAAGGGGAGGGGGAGTCAGTTATCTGATAACCGATGGGTTTGAAGTCCAGGCGGGGCGAGACATGCATTTCTGGGCTTCTCGTAGTGAGAGATCACTTTCTCGTGGTAGCCGCGAGCAAGGGCGGGCCTAACAGCGAGCCTGCTCGCGCGGGGGGTGACATTTACGAGAGATTTTGTAATCGACGAGCGCAACATGGCTGGTAGTGATGACGGTGAGAGGGAAAGGTGAGCTGACGATGCCGCTTTCTTCCACGGCCGACGCAATCGCTGGGCCGTGGAGTCAGCGGCACCTGCTCCTCCAATCCAGCCACGTGCAGAGACAAACCACGTGCAGGAACATTCGAGTGTGGGTTATGTAAGCAGTATTTCCGGAAAAGGGAGGGTGGGATGAAATGTGATTCTTGGCGTCAGAGGGAGCCAGTGTCGCAACTGCCAGTAAACGCGTCGCACATGCGTCCTGTTCTTCCTCTTGCCTCTCCGCTCCTCCTTTGACTTTTCCCCCGCTTTCGTGGAAATCTTGCCGCCACCTCTCGAATGTCCACACCCTCATCTTCTTCCCGTCCGCCAACTCCTCCGCCTATGCGAAGGAGGGACAGCGGAACGGGCGTTTTCTCGACTCCTTTTGAACGATTCGTCAAGGACGACATAGCGGACTGGGCCAGCGGTTTCACTCTGCTAGGTGTGTCTTGATATCTCTATTATGCTCGGCCGCGTTTTGACGCGTCGCTGCAAGACACCATGGAGACCTACTTCGACTCCCATCTGGACCTCCTCCAGCGTCACCTCGCTAAGACCAGCGATCGTCTCAAGATGCGCGCAGAAGAGACGCTTCAGGACCTCAAGAAGGACGTCCTCAAGGAGGGCGTGCTCAAAATCATGCCCACTTCCAACATGCAGCTTGAGCGCGAGCTGCAGCGGTACAAGCTGAAGGTACGAACGTGCGCCGCTAATAGCTCTACCAATCTCCATTTTTGACACCTGCCCTTCGGCTTTTGTTCAGGTCTCCCAGCGTCTGCTCGCGATCACCCAGACATGGCACTCCGCGAAGGTCATCAGGACTCGGGAGAAAGTCACGTTCTTCTTCGGAGTCATGACCTTGCTCCTCACTGCCCTGCTTTTCGGATTGGCACCAGAGTATGCTTTCTTCTCTGTCTCATTCTTTACCTCTGGCCTGTTGACTTGGAATGCGATACCAGATGGCTTCATGTCGCATACTCAGTTCAGGCGGCCTACTATCTTCCGCTTCGGGTGTACATGTACAAGAAGCGCGCATGGCACTACTTCCTCTTCGACCTCTGCTACTACATCAACGTCCTCAATCTCGTGTTTATTTGGGGCATGCCGGATAGTCCAGCGTTGTTTGTCGCTTGCTACTGCCTCTCTCTGGGCTCTCTAGCGAGTGCGGTCATCACTTGGAGAAACAGTCTGGTTTTCCACGATTGGGATAAAGTGACTTCGCTGTTCATTCACATCTACCCACCACTGGTCTTCTCTGTGATCCGGTACGTCTTGACTCCACAAATCTCTTCTTTATCACTCACTCCGAGCAGACACCATTATTCGGGTGCGAAACTGCGGTTCCCTGCGCTACGAGATGTTCCACACCTGCAACCTTTCCGTGCCTTGCTGTTGAGCAGTATCCTCTGTAAGCCAGACCTTTGACTATATGGTTAGTGGCAGGCGCTAATTACCCGACCAGACCTCATCTGGCAACTACTCTACTGGAAGGTGAACCCGGTCTGTGGCGCCAAGCTCTCACGAACACCACTAACTGCCTATTGCAGTTCGTTCTTATCGACCGTCGTGCGAAGGTCCAATCTGGACAGCGAATCACGTCTTTCACGTGGCTCCTCAATGACAAGCGCGGTGCGATTGGGCGCGCTCTCTCCAAGATCCCACCTGAATATAGAGAGGTCTCCTTCATGGCGGGCCAACTCGGTACGCTGTGTCTTGCAACCTTCTATGCGCGAACAATTTCAATGAACTGTGGTATGCGCAGTGTACTCTATCATCACCGCGCTGCCTGCGGTCTTTGTCCTGTACGACAGCGCATTCTGGAGCTCGGCTTACATCCTGTTCCTCTTTGCCGTCTCTGTCTGGAATGGCGGAGGCTTCTACATCGAGGTCTTCGGTCGCAAGTGAGTCACCTTCGTACATCCGGCTCGCTGTGGTACTCATGTCGTCCGCCCTCTATAGGTTTGAGCGGGAGCTGGAAAAGCTGCGCAAGGAACTTGCGGAAATCAACGCGCGCTCAGAGCGCTCGAGTCCGACGCTCGGTCCCCAGAGCGACGACGATTTGGCTACCCTCGCCGGATCTCCGAAGGCGCTCTCTCCGCTCGTCACGGCCCAGGAGGTCTCAGACGCGAACATCCCCCTTCATGCTCTCAACGGCAACGCTACATCCGCCGCGCCTCCTGCGACCTCGGGTTGACGCCCGTAGCTGGCGATTCTCCTGGTCATGCTTATGTCTGCTACTTAGAATCTCATGCTGTATCACGACTTGTAATGATTGTATTCTGACACGTTCTCTCTTTCCCACTGCGATGTGCCCGCCCGAGAGCTTTGCAGATGAGACACGATCCATCTCAGCGACTCGTGCTACTGTCGATCTGCTTCCGACAATACTCTAGTGACCCAGCATAATCTTACATGCCATATCCCTCATGCTGTATTAGAGATGGCTGCATGTATCGTCCCTATCGCGGCGACCGCTATCCACTGAATCTATCTCGTTGGCTTGCCACCTCCTATGGCCTACGTGCTCTTACGCGTAGAATGTAAAAGATACAAGGGCGTTGTATAACCTACAGCCTTGCAGGTTCGTGCTTGACCCTTATTGGCGTGCTGTTGCGAAATGCTTGTCATAACTGGAATCCAAGCCAAGCCGGTCTTGCAGGTTCCCCCTCCTGTTGTCCCTAGCATACCCCATGCGCTATAGCAACTTTGATCTTGTCCGGTAGGAGGGCGTCTTGGGCACCTCGTACTGTATCTCGTCGATGTAAATCGAGGGACTGGGGAAATTCACGTTGGCAACGATCCGTCGACATTGAACTGTTCCCATTCCCGTCCGCTGATCACCCAGCCCTCGAAAGGTCCTCCCGGTCCTTTGAGAGCAGCCTTGGCCATGCGATATTCCGCGTCACTTTGCTTGCTCTGGTAGTACGTACGCTCTCTGTAATGCAAACATGAGCGCTGAAAAACGAAGGTTGTATGGACGTACACACCCGTCTGTGAACAGCCCCGTCTTCGCCGCTACCTCATGGAAGAGCGCATACAATGCAAGCTTCGACAGCATTGGCCTGACATGCTCCATCCAGGGATTGAAAAGAGTCGATGAGGACGGCAGACACACCTGAACTTTGGGTTGTGGCGATGTTTCGGCGGCACACCACGACGAAGGCCATTGATGAGAACCTCGCTGTCCTTCGCCGAGTCTGCGACGTAGCAAAGGGCTAATGCAGACTGGTCAACGATGGTATCATGCAGTCCCACAGAAAGCAGCTGACAGTCGTTACACCCACTAGTAGCTGTCGGTCCGAGGACGGAGCGCGAGTGAACGTATGGGACCGCCGTGAACTTAATGGAAGGCTCGTTGAGTCTGTAAGTCGTCGGTGGCCCTGGACACGTACCCTTCGTCAATACAGAGGTACAAGGTCAGAGGTCGGTCCCGTGTGCGCACGGACCCTTGATCGAGCGAAGCCTGCCGTACAGCGCTCTCTGACAATCCTCGAGCACAACATCGCGCATGGATGGCTCGACCTCTCCGATGACGAGTCGATCTATGTAGATAGGCCGCAGCAGGCGAGATGCCAGAGCACCTTGGATCCCGAGCACGTTCCATGCGGCAATCTTGTCGCTGCAAGACATGGACAGCGTCGGCGGCGAGTCCGCGCGCCCAGGCTTCGTGCGCATCACGCCATACAGCGAGTAGTTGTCGCGCCCTCTGGAAGTGCTTCCTGGAGACAGCTTCGGGTACTGCGTGGAGTCCTTGAGCGCAGCCATCTCGGCATTCTGGAAAGACGCCAGGTACCTGGTAGAGGCATCCCCGCCTGCAAATATCATCAGTCTTCGGTCCTACGGCAGATAACGATTTGCTGACATGGTACCGTAGATATGTACATGTTGAGCTTAACCTTGTCTCTTAGAGCGAACTTGCCGTCTGCGCCTTTCAAGATCCATTGGGATGCAGTTTCCGGCGTAGCGCAGCACCGGCCTATCTCCTCTAGGAACCACCGGATGGCGCCTCTCCGGGCGAGGACTTCGGCATGACTATCGTGCAGGGAGTCCCCAATTTTCGGCAGACGAGCAGTAGGTAGACATTTGGACCCGGTACCAAGAGAAATGATTTTGGATGCCTCATCGTCGGTGAGAACGAAGCCAGCTAAGACTGTAAATTGGCCATCGGGAGGCTTGAACTTGGAACCAGCGTAAGTCGAAAGCACCAGAGATGCGACGTCATCCGCAGAGACGACCACCATGCATGGCAAGGCGCGAAGGAAAGGGCTTGGCGTTCCGAAGCAAAAGCAGTTACGAGGGGGTGAGGTGAGTGTAGTCTCGTTCCCACACGTTCCGACGCCTCCCTCTGGCGCTTCTTCCCCCCTTCAAGCTCTCTTCGCGATCCTTTCCATCAGTTCTGAAGGTTTCGCTCCCCTCCTTCATGAAGCTGCCGGAGCCTAACCAAGCATGACTTTGAGAACGGTAGGCAGCTGTGACGGCGTTGCCCAGGCTCCTACCCACCACTGTCTCGAGTTGAGGGGGCGATATCCTAGAGGCGGGGGACAAGCTGATATCCGATAGAGTACAGAATCCTGTAATATAAGCGCCAGATCACGTGTACATTGTATCCCCCTCAACTCTCCACAGCGGCTGGCATCAAACACAGGTAAATAAACGGAGCCCGGAGAGAAAGCGCTCGAGACCATCCCCGTTTGGTAGGCACTCCCCCGAGGGCATCATACTTTCTCATAAATTCCTCTCTCCCAGAACACCTCTTGTCCTCGGGCCTATCCGCCCTCCCAATAATGTCATCACAGATTCCTGACGTCTCGGAGATCAGGGCGTGTGCTTTGGAGAAGCTCGGTCGCAGACCATGTCTCTGGCAATGTGATATATTCAGAGCTCTGCTCAAGCGCAGTACTAGAGATATTGTGTGCCACCCATTATGTTTTGCCTTGGCCACGGCTTGTACGGCTTGAGAGTGACAGGCACACATAATGTTGTGTGCCCAGTTGCAGATCAAATCAGAGGTTGCTGAGTGGTAGTATCATAATGCAGCCACAATGCTGGCGGCATTTTGGAGGAGGTCATGAAGGACGGGGTAGGCAGGATCATGGCATTGATTTAGAACAAAAAGTACAAGGTCAGCTAATGAGAGACAAGAAGCAAAGATTTGCATCAGACTTGTGGCTGTTGTGCGTGGACGGGATCCATGGCGAGAGAGGAGCCGACAGTACTGTTGTAAGATTCAGAGTACCGTGCAGGAGTACAGCGAGATTAACTGAAAATAGCTCGTGCCCACGGGGGAGTGCCTACCAAACGGGGGATGGTCTCGAGCGCTTTCTCTCC